>NW_022060653.1:37500-47561 GCF_003285725.1 Scaptodrosophila lebanonensis | reverse complement strand
ATATATTTATACAACCTCAACTCATAGGGGACTACCCCCTGAATTTAAGAGCATATTAATTAGGGGAGGAAAAGAAACTAACAAGGATGTTCTTAGTAGCGGCGAGCGAAAAGAAAACAGTTCAGCACTAAGTCACTTTGTCTATATGGCAAATGTGAGATGCAGTGTATGGAACATCTATATGCTAGTATGAGAAATTAACGATTTAAGTCCTTCTTAAATGAGGCCATTTACCCATAGAGGGTGCCAGGGCCCGTATAACGTTAGATGATTACTAGATGATGATTTCCAAAGAGTCGTGGTGGCGTGATAGTGCAGCACTAAGTGGGGTGGTAAAACTCCATCGAAAACTATATAACCATGAGACCGATAGTAAACAAGTACCGTGAGGGAAAGTTGAAAAGAGACTCTGAATAGAGAGTTAATAGTACGTGAAACTGCTTAGAGGTTAGCCCGATGAACCTGAATATCCATTATGGGAAATTCATCATTATAATTATAATATTTAATAAATATTATTAATAATAGTGTGCATTTTCCCATATAAGGACATTGTAATCTATTAGCATATACAAAAATTTATCATAAAATATGGCTTATAGTTTTATTCAAATTATTATGGCTTGCCCATTGATAACATAGAATAAATGTCATTAAATTTGATAAAGTGCTGATAGATTGATATGAAATACAGTGTGTTAATTTTTCGAAATTATATAATGAGATTTATATCTATGATATTTATATTTATTATAAGGCACTTGTATGATTAACAATGCGAAGATTCAGGATACCTTCGGGACCCGTCTTGAAACACGGACCAAGGAGTCTAACATATATGCAAGTCATTGGGGATTTATTTTATAAACCTAATGGCGTAATTAACTTGACTACCAATACAAATGGGATTAGTTTTTAAATTATTTTATATAGTTTATTAATTCAATCCCGGGGCGCTCTATATAGTTATGTATAATAATATTTATATTATTTATACCTCTAACTGGAAACGTACCTTGAGCATATATGCTGTGACCCGAAAGATGGTGAACTATACTTGATCAGGTTGAAGTCAGGGGAAACCCTGATGGAAGACCGAAACAGTTCTGACGTGCAAATCGATTGTCAGAATTGAGTATAGGGGCGAAAGACCAATCGAACCATCTAGTAGCTGGTTCCTTCCGAAGTTTCCCTCAGGATAGCTGGTGCATTTATATATTGCATAAAATAATCTTATCTGGTAAAGCGAATGATTAGAGGCCTTAGGGTCGAAACGATCTTAACCTATTCTCAAACTTTAAATGGGTAAGAACCTTAACTTTCTTGAAATGAAGTTTAAGGTTATGATATAATGTGCCCAGTGGGCCACTTTTGGTAAGCAGAACTGGCGCTGTGGGATGAACCAAACGTAATGTTACGGTGCCCAAATTAACAACTCATGCAGATACCATGAAAGGGCGTTGGTTGCTTAAAACAGCAGGACGGTGGACATGGAAGTCGTAATCCGCTAAGGAGTGTGTAACAACTCACCTGCCGAAGCAACTAGCCCTTAAAATGGATGGCGCTTAAGTTGTATACCTATACATTACCGCTAAAGTAAATGATTCATATTTATATAAAAATATAAATTTTGAAACTTTAGTGAGTAGGAAGGTACAATGGTGTGCGTAGAAGTGTTTGGCGTAAGCCTGCATGGAGCCGCCATTGGTACAGATCTTGGTGGTAGTAGCAAATAATCGAATGAGACCTTGGAGGACTGAAGTGGAGAAGGGTTTCGTGTGAACAGTGGTTGATCACGAGTTAGTCGGTCCTAAGTTCAAGGCGAAAGCCGAAAATTTTCAAGTAAAAATATATATATATATACACAACATACATATTATTATTGATACACTTGAATAATTTTGAACGAAAGGGAATACGGTTCCAATTCCGTAACCTGTTGAGTATCCGTTTGTTATTAAATATGGGCCTTGTGCTCATCCTGGCAACAGGAACGACCATAAAGAAGCCGTCGAGAGATATCGGAAGAGTTTTCTTTTCTGTTTTATAGCCGTACTACCATGGAAGTCTTTCGCAGAGAGATATGGTAGATGGGCTAGAAGAGCATGACATATACTGTTGTGTCGATATTTTCTCCTCGGACCTTGAAAATTTATGGTGGGGACACGCAAACTTCTCAACAGGCCGTACCAATATCCGCAGCTGGTCTCCAAGGTGAAGAGTCTCTAGTCGATGGAATAATGTAGGTAAGGGAAGTCGGCAAATTAGATCCGTAACTTCGGGATAAGGATTGGCTCTGAAGATTGAGATAATCGGGCTTGATTGGGAAACAATAACATGGTTTATGTTCTCGTTCTGGGTAAATAGAATTTCGATTATTTTTAATGATCGTCATTTGTTCCCCGGATTGTTAGTTACGTAGCCAATTGTGGAACTTTCTTGCTAAAATTTTTAAGAATACTAATCTGGAGGGGTTAAACCTTTCAGTTTTAGCTCTTTTAAATTATAACGATTATCAATTAACAATCAATTCAGAACTGGCACGGACTTGGGGAATCCGACTGTCTAATTAAAACAAAGCATTGTGATGGCCCTAGCGGGTGTTGACACAATGTGATTTCTGCCCAGTGCTCTGAATGTCAACGTGAAGAAATTCAAGTAAGCGCGGGTCAACGGCGGGAGTAACTATGACTCTCTTAAGGTAGCCAAATGCCTCGTCATCTAATTAGTGACGCGCATGAATGGATTAACGAGATTCCTACTGTCCCTATCTACTATCTAGCGAAACCACAGCCAAGGGAACGGGCTTGGAATAATTAGCGGGGAAAGAAGACCCTTTTGAGCTTGACTCTAATCTGGCAGTGTAAGGAGACATAAGAGGTGTAGAATAAGTGGGAGATATTAGATTTCGGTTTAGTATCGCCAATGAAATACCACTACTCTTATTGTTTCCTTACTTACTTGATTAAATGGAACGTGTATCATTTCCTAGCCATTATACGGATATATTTTTATATATCTTATGGTATTGGGTTTTGATGCAAGCTTCTTGATCAAAGTATCATGAGTTTGTTATATAATTGCAAACAAATTCTAATAATGAGAGGATGCGCATTTATGTGTATTTTCAATTTATGAATTTGGTATAACTCCAATTACTCCGGTATGATCCAATTCAAGGACATTGCCAGGTAGGGAGTTTGACTGGGGCGGTACATCTCTCAAATAATAACGGAGGTGTCCCAAGGCCAGCTCAGTGCGGACAGAAACCACACATAGAGCAAAAGGGCAAAAGCTGACTTGATCTCGGTGTCCAGTACACACAGGGACAGCAAAAGCTCGGCCTATCGATCCTTTTGGTTTAAAGAGTTTTTAACAAGAGGTGTCAGAAAAGTTACCATAGGGATAACTGGCTTGTGGCGGCCAAGCGTTCATAGCGACGTCGCTTTTTGATCCTTCGATGTCGGCTCTTCCTATCATTGTGAAGCAAAATTCACCAAGCGTTGGATTGTTCACCCATGCAAGGGAACGTGAGCTGGGTTTAGACCGTCGTGAGACAGGTTAGTTTTACCCTACTAATGACAAAAACGTTGTTGCGACAGCATTCCTGCGTAGTACGAGAGGAACCGCAGGTACGGACCTATGGCACAATACTTGTTCGAGCGAACAGTGGTATGACGCTACGTCCGTTGGATTATGCCTGAACGCCTCTAAGGTCGTATCCGTGCTGGACTGCAATGATAAAAATGGGGCAATTTGCATTGTATGGCTTCTAAATCATTAAAAGTTTATATGCATTTATAAACGACAATGAATATGTGATGCCAATGTTATGAGTAACATAGTTAACTTTGGAGGATCTTCGATCACCTGGTGCCAATGCTAGTTACTTATTAAAACATTATTTAATACAATGACAAAGCCTAGAATCAATTGTAAACGACTTTTGTAACGGGCAAGGTGTTGTAAGTGGTTGAGCAGCTGCCATACTGCGATCCACTGAAGCTTATCCTTTGCTTGATGATTCGACGATATATATAATATGTTTATATATAAAAATATACGACTTCGCAATGGTTTTGTACATTGTGCATGTAGTATATATAATAATATATAATATATATATATATAGAGTCAATCGAGAATCATCAATAATGGTAGCCGGTGTTTCACTCACTGTTGGTGGTGGTGTGTGTATTCATTAAGGCCTGCCATTATTATTAATTATTATTATTTTTTTTTTATATATATTTAACCTATATATATTATAACCACCCACCTATATACTACAAAATATTATACATAATGGTGTCCCTATGTATAAAATTAATATATACTTGTCTCTTTGAGCATGCGAAAAGTCTTAAGTATATAATAACTCTATGTATATCACTTTGGAATGTGTACATAGAGTATCAGAAATGTTATAAACAAGAACGCGCATGCCAATTACTATATTCTAGTATAGTATTGGCTCGTGTAAATATATAATATATACAAGTCAATATATACTTGCCCCTTGGAGCATATGCGAAAAGTCTTAAGTATATATGTATCACTATGAAATGTGTACATAAGTATATCAGAAATGTTACAAACAAGCACACCCGCACGCCAATTTTACTATATTATAGTATTGGCATGTGTAAATATATACTTGCCCTTGACTTGAGCATATGCGAAAAGTCTTAAGTATATAATAACTCTATGTATCACTATGGAATGTGTACATAGTATATCAGAAATGTTACAAACAAGCACACCCGCACGCCAATTTTACTATATTATAGTATTGGCATGTGTAAATATATACTTGCCCTTGACTTGAGCTTATGCGAAAAGTCTTAAATATATAATAACTCTATGTATCACTATGGAATGTGTACATAGTATATCAGAAATGTTACAAACAAGCACACCCGCACGCCAATTTTACTATATTATAGTATTGGCATGCATAAATATATACTTGCCCTTGACTTGAGCATATGCGAAAAGTCTTAAGTATATAATAACTCTATGTATCACTATGAAATGTGTACATAGTAGTATATCAGAAATGTTACAAACAAGCACACCCGCACGCCAATTTTACTATATTATAGTATTGGCATGTGTAAATATATACTTGCCCTTGACTTGAGCATATGCGAAAAGTCTTAAGTATATAATAACTCTATGTATCACTATGGAATGTGTACATAGTATATCAGAAATGTTACAAACAAGCACACCCGCACGCCAATTTTACTATATTATAGTATTGGCATGCGTAAATATATACTTGCCCTTGACTTGAGCATATGCGAAAAGTCTTAAGTATATAATAACTCTATGTATCACTTTGGAATGTGTACATAGTATATCAGAAATGTTACAAACAAGCACACCCGCACGCCAATTTTACTATATTATAGTATTGGCATGTGTAAATATATATAAATGTACATACAAAGTATGCATTTATTAAGGAATACAAATGTTTCTTAAATGTATCACATGGTATTATAATAAATATAGTGTGTTTATTCATTATAAACACACTATATATGAAGTAACCCATGTGTTAAAATAAATATAGTGTGTTTATTAATAATAAACACACTATATATGAAGTAACCCATGCATTAAAATACAGTGTGTTTATTCCAAATAAACACACTATAAACGTATTTAACCTATAGAGGTAAATGTCATTTTAGTCATATATTTTATATAAAATGCTACCGCATAAAGAAATAGTGGCACAAAACACCTATAGAGTCAGTGGTGTTCTCGCACCATGAAGAAAAATTTTCCTTCATAATATATACAAGTGTTTGTTCAAGCAACAGACACCATGTATATATAGGTGTTTTGTGCCACTACTTCTTTATGCTGTAGCATTTTATATGAAATGTATTACTAAAATAACATGCATTTGTATAGTTAAAATAAATATAGTGTGTTTATTCAAAATAAACACACTACATATGAAGTAGCTCATGCATTAAAATAAATATAGTGTGTTTATTCATAATAAACACACTATATATGAAATAACCTATGCATTAAAATATAGTGTGTTTATTCATTATAAACACACTATATATGAAGATACCCATGTGTTAAAATAAATATAGTGTGTTTATTCCAAATAAACACACTATAAATGTATTTATGTTTGGTTTGGAGGTGCATAAATACATGTTGAATTTAGTGGTACATTTTGAAAAAATGCTACCGCAGATAGAAGTAGTGGCACAAAACATACTTGTGGAGTGTGCTTCTGCACGAAGAAGTAAAATTACTTTTTCATATAAATTAATGTAGTGGCGGCATTAATAGTGCAGATGCATTTAGTATAGAATATATATGGGTTTTACTATAGTCTGGTTGAATTTAAAGTAAGCCTATATATAAAAATGGTGTCCCAAGGTATTAAAATAAATATAGTGTGTTTATTCATAATAAACACACTATAAATGTATTTATGTTTGGAGGTGCATAAAATACATATAATATATATGGGTTTTACTAAAGTCTGGTGGAATTTAAAGTAAGCCCATATATACAAATGGTGTCCCAAGGTATTAAAATAAATATAGTGTGTTTATTCGTAATAAACACACTATAAATGTATTTATGTTTGGTTATGGAGGTGCATAAATACATGTTGAATTTAGTGGTACATTTTGAAAAAATGCTACTGCAGATAGAAGTAGTGGCACAAAACATACTTGTGGAGTGTGCTTCTGCACGAAGAAGTAAAATTACTTTTTCATATAAATTAATGTAGTGGCGGCATTAATAGTGCAGATGCATTTA
Source organism: Scaptodrosophila lebanonensis (assembly GCF_003285725.1). Lineage (NCBI taxonomy): Eukaryota > Metazoa > Arthropoda > Insecta > Diptera > Drosophilidae > Scaptodrosophila > Scaptodrosophila lebanonensis. Next base: position 40,754 of record NW_022060653.1, on the reverse strand, counting down.
GTATAGAATATATATGGGTTTTACTATAGTCTGGTTGAATTTAAAGTAAGCCCATATATAAAAATGGTGTCCCAAGGTATTAAAATAAATATAGTGTGTTTATTCATAATAAACACACTATAAATGTATTTATGTTTGGAGGTGCATAAAATACATATAATATATATGGGTTTTACTAAAGTCTGGTGGAATTTAAAGTAAGCCCATATATACAAATGGTGTCCCAAGGTATTAAAATAAATATAGTGTGTTTATTCGTAATAAACACACTATAAATGTATTTATGTTTGGTTATGGAGGTGCATAAATACATGTTGAATTTAGTGGTACATTTTGAAAAAATGCTACTGCAGATAGAAGTAGTGGCACAAAACATACTTGTGGAGTGTGCTTCTGCACGAAGAAGTAAAATTACTTTTTCATATAAATTAATGTAGTGGCGGCATTAATAGTGCAGATGCATTTAGTATAGAATATATATGGGTTTTACTATAGTCTGGTTGAATTTAAAGTAAGCCCATATATAAAAATGGTGTCCCAAGGTATTAAAATAAATATAGTGTGTTTATTCATAATAAACACACTATAAATGTATTTATGTTTGGAGGTGCATAAAATACATATAATATATATGGGTTTTACTAAAGTCTGGTGGAATTTAAAGTAAGCCCATATATACAAATGGTGTCCCAAGGTATTAAAATAAATATAGTGTGTTTATTCGTAATAAACACACTATAAATGTATTTATGTTTGGTTATGGAGGTGCATAAATACATGTTGAATTTAGTGGTACATTTTGAAAAAATGCTACTGCAGATAGAAGTAGTGGCACAAAACTACTTCATGGAGTTAGCATCAGCACGAAGTAAAATTACTTCATATAATATTTAATGAACTGGGGCATCATTAAAATAATAGTGCTTATAGAGATGCGGTTGACGAATTATAATATGGCAGCAACATATAAATAAATAGACACATCAGTATAATAATATATAGTGGAGAAGCTTGATTCTATTATAGTAAATATTTTTTTATTATAATAGAAGGCTTGATAATTTAGTGGTATATTTTGAAAAAAAGTTGTCACATAAAGAAGTAGTGGCACAAAACTACTTCATGGAGTTAGCATCAGCACGAAGTAAAATTACTTCATATAATATTTAATGAACTGGGGCATCATTAAAATAATAGTGCTTATAGAGATGCGGTTGACGAATTATAATATGGCAGCAACACATAAATAAATAGACACATCAGTATAATAATATATAGTGGAGAAGCTTGATTCTATTATAGTAAATATTTTTTTTATTATAATAGAAGGCTTGATAATTTAGTGGTATATTTTGAAAAAAAGGTGTCACATAAAGAAATAGTGGCACAAAACTACTTCATATGGCAAAGAGAAATCAATGATTTCAAATAAATCCTGTATATTCGTAGCGTAATATACATAAAGATAGTTGTAATATTTTACTTCTATCGTTAATTTTTACTATGTATATGGTTCTTTCGTATCGACAGTTTGTTCCTTTTTATGGTTCATTACGACTGGTCGTTAGAATCCCTCTATACAGAAAAAGATATTTGGGAGTAGGAAAAACCAAACAAGTCCGACCTGGTTGCCCCTATATCGTTAATTAGTCTGGTGTGATACATTAAGAACTATGTTCTTAATGAGTTTTTGATATACTATAGGTGTATAAAAATTATACACAATTAATATAGTGTACAAAGACAGAAACACAGTACACATGTATTTATACATGTGTAAAATTTTATATATAGTTATTGGGGAGGCTATTATATAAAATGAAAAATTAATAGTTATAACTTGTTATGACTTATTAATAAAAAAAAAGTATTTGCGCTATATAAAATAGCGTTAAATAACAAAATGAACAAACAAACAAAAAGACACATTATTTGTGTATATATTTTTAATATGTACGCAAAAAATAGTGTGTTATATGTGTTGTATGTATATTTCTCCTACCCTAGCTCATCGCGAGTGAAGATGGGTAGAGTTATATATAATAACACACACACATAATATATGAAATTATAAATTTCATATTCAAAATGAATTAATTTATTTAATTCATACTAAATAAATGTTACAAGCACACAAATATTTTCAGAAAGTGAAAATATAAAAATATTTTTGAACGAAATGTTACATATTATTATAGATTAGTCTATAAAAATAAATGTTCATTATATATCCTACATTAATAATATTAATGCTTTATAAAAATATGTTACTACACACATAAAATACATGTTACCAAACATCAAAGGCATATTATTAAAAATGAATAATATATATATATATCCAAGAAAAATAATAATGCTTATGAATTTACTTAAAATGGGGATAACCAACACATACAAGTAAAACATATAAAATATATGTTACTTGAAATAAAAAGCATAAAAATATTATGCTTAAATATATATAAAATAACACAAATATATAAGCGAAGTGTTATTAAAAAAGCGTTGGTAATAAAAAGCATATTATAATAAAATGGAATAATATATAAACATTCAAACAAAAATAATATTATGCCAAAATATATATGGAGACCAAACACCCGATACACATATGTTTATTGAAATGAAAAAGCATTATATAATATTATTAAATATAAAAATGACGAATATGAATGCCGTATAAGAAGATGGCCATATACGTTAAGGATAGAACTTATTTGGACAAAAAAAAATCTATATGTATATTATATTTTTATTCAAAAATATATTATTAAATTGCCAATTTTATAAAAAAAAATGTTGCCACACAATACATACAAAAGAAGTATATATTATATTGATAATGCAAAATATTTCCGCCCATACAAAAGCAAATGAAGAAAAACACACACTACTATATGTACAAATAAATCCGCCCGTCGCCGCCCTGGCAAAAAGCATTATTATGCAAAAATGTACACAGTACACAAAAAGTATATATAATATATATACAAGATTTTGTTCCGCCCAAACAAACAAAAGCTTAAAAAGCAAAACACAAATTATATATAAAATAACATTATTCTGGTTGATCCTGCCAGTAGTTATATGCTTGTCTCAAAGATTAAGCCATGCATGTCTAAGTACACACGAATTAACAGTGAAACCGCAAAAGGCTCATTATATCAGTTATGGTTCCTTTGATCGTTAACAGTTACTTGGATAACTGTGGTAATTCTAGAGCTAATACATGCAATTAAAACACGGACCTT
>NW_022060653.1:20000-35000 GCF_003285725.1 Scaptodrosophila lebanonensis | reverse complement strand
TTAATTTCTTTCAATAAAATCATATATGACATATAAAAACAAACAAAAACATCAATATAAAACTCTAAGCGGTGGATCACTCGGCTCATGGGTCGATGAAGAACGCAGCAAACTGTGCGTCATCGTGTGAACTGCAGGACACATGAACATCGACATTTTGAACGCATATCGCAGTCCATGCTGTTATGTACTTTAATTAATTTTGAAGTGCTGCTTGGACTACATATGGTTGAGGGTTGTAAGACTATGCTAATTAAGTTGCTTAATAAATATTTTGTTTAATATACAAAATATTTAAAGCATATGGTATATTATTGGATATATATATTCATATATTCATAATATTAAGAGCATATAATACAACAATATATATATGAAATGAAACACACACATCATCTCATAAATATACAAACATAATATTCCTATATAAAATTGTATATGAGAGTGATGAAAAGAAGAAAATTTATACTTTCTTTTTTTTCACACAATTCATTTAATACTGAGGAATGTCTAGCATAAAATACATTTTATCTAGAATTGCCTCTTATTAATGTTGTGCGAATATAAATATAAAAAGAATATAAAAAGTATAAAAATGATTGGGACTATGAACTTTTTCTTCTTTTAATTGAATTTTAATGGGTAGTTGTGTTCTCATTTCACATAAAATATATATATATATGTATTAAATTATTAGAAATATTTTTTTCTAATAAATGAAAATATATTTATACAACCTCAACTCATATGGGACTACCCCCTGAATTTAAGCATATTAATTAGGGGAGGAAAAGAAACTAACAAGGATTTTCTTAGTAGCGGCGAGCGAAAAGAAAACAGTTCAGCACTAAGTCACTTTGTCTATATGGCAAATGTGAGATGCAGTGTATGGAACATCTATATTCTAGTATGAGAAATTAACGATTTAAGTCCTTCTTAAATGAGGCCATTTACCCATAGAGGGTGCCAGGCCCGTATAACGTTAATGATTACTAGATGATGATTTCCAAAGAGTCGTGTTGCTTGATAGTGCAGCACTAAGTGGGTGGTAAACTCCATCTAAAACTAAATATAACCATGAGACCGATAGTAAACAAGTACCGTGAGGGAAAGTTGAAAAGAACTCTGAATAGAGAGTTAAATAGTACGTGAAACTGCTTAGAGGTTAAGCCCGATGAACCTGAATATCCATTATGGGAAATTCATCATTATAATTATAATATTTAATAAATATTATTAATAATAGTGTGCATTTTTCCCATATAAGGACATTGTAATCTATTAGCATATACAAAAATTTATCATAAAATATGGCTTATAGTTTATTCAAATTATTATGGCTTGCCCATTGATAACATAGAATAAATGTCATTAAATTTGATAAAGTGCTGATAGATTGATATGAAATACAGTGTGTTAATTTTTCGAAATTATATAATGATATTTATATCTATGATATTTATATTTATTATAGGCACTTGTATGATTAACAATGCGAAAGATTCAGGATACCTTCGGGACCCGTCTTGAAACACGGACCAAGGAGTCTAACATATATGCAAGTCATTGGGATTTATTTTATAAACCTAATGGCGTAATTAACTTGACTACCAATACAAATGGGATTAGTTTTTAAATTATTTTATATAGTTTATTAATTCAATCCCGGGGCGCTCTATATAGTTATGTATAATAATATTTATATTATTTATACCTCTAACTGGAACGTACCTTGAGCATATATGCTGTGACCCGAAAGATGGTGAACTATACTTGATCAGGTTGAAGTCAGGGGAAACCCTGATGGAAGACCGAAACAGTTCTGACGTGCAAATCGATTGTCAGAATTGAGTATAGGGGCGAAAGACCAATCGAACCATCTAGTAGCTGGTTCCTTCCGAAGTTTCCCTCAGGATAGCTGGTGCATTTATATATTGCATAAAATAATCTTATCTGGTAAAGCGAATGATTAGAGGCCTTAGGGTCGAAACGATCTTAACCTATTCTCAAACTTTAAATGGGTAAGAACCTTAACTTTCTTGAAATGAAGTTTAAGGTTATGATATAATGTGCCCAGTGGGCCACTTTTGGTAAGCAGAACTGGCGCTGTGGGATGAACCAAACGTAATGTTACGGTGCCCAAATTAACAACTCATGCAGATACCATGAAAGGCGTTGGTTGCTTAAAACAGCAGGACGGTGGACATGGAAGTCGTAATCCGCTAAGGAGTGTGTAACAACTCACCTGCCGAAGCAACTAGCCCTTAAAATGGATGGCGCTTAAGTTGTATACCTATACATTACCGCTAAAGTAAATGATTCATATTTATATAAAAATATAAATTTTGAAACTTTAGTGAGTAGGAAGGTACAATGGTGTGCGTAGAAGTGTTTGGCGTAAGCCTGCATGGAGCCGCCATTGGTACAGATCTTGGTGGTAGTAGCAAATAATCGAATGAGACCTTGGAGGACTGAAGTGGAGAAGGGTTTCGTGTGAACAGTGGTTGATCACGAGTTAGTCGGTCCTAAGTTCAAGGCGAAAGCCGAAAATTTTCAAGTAAAAATATATATATATATACACAACATACATATTATTATTGATACACTTGAATAATTTTGAACGAAAGGGAATACGGTTCCAATTCCGTAACCTGTTGAGTATCCGTTTGTTATTAAATATGGGCCTTGTGCTCATCCTGGCAACAGGAACGACCATAAAGAAGCCGTCGAGAGATATCGGAAGAGTTTTCTTTTCTGTTTTATAGCCGTACTACCATGGAAGTCTTTCGCAGAGAGATATGGTAGATGGGCTAGAAGAGCATGACATATACTGTTGTGTCGATATTTTCTCCTCGGACCTTGAAAATTTATGGTGGGGACACGCAAACTTCTCAACAGGCCGTACCAATATCCGCAGCTGGTCTCCAAGGTGAAGAGTCTCTAGTCGATGGAATAATGTAGGTAAGGGAAGTCGGCAAATTAGATCCGTAACTTCGGGATAAGGATTGGCTCTGAAGATTGAGATAATCGGGCTTGATTGGGAAACAATAACATGGTTTATGTTCTCGTTCTGGGTAAATAGAATTTCGATTATTTTTAATGATCGTCATTTGTTCCCCGGATTGTTAGTTACGTAGCCAATTGTGGAACTTTCTTGCTAAAATTTTTAAGAATACTAATCTGGAGGGGTTAAACCTTTCAGTTTTAGCTCTTTTAAATTATAACGATTATCAATTAACAATCAATTCAGAACTGGCACGGACTTGGGGAATCCGACTGTCTAATTAAAACAAAGCATTGTGATGGCCCTAGCGGGTGTTGACACAATGTGATTTCTGCCCAGTGCTCTGAATGTCAACGTGAAGAAATTCAAGTAAGCGCGGGTCAACGGCGGGAGTAACTATGACTCTCTTAAGGTAGCCAAATGCCTCGTCATCTAATTAGTGACGCGCATGAATGGATTAACGAGATTCCTACTGTCCCTATCTACTATCTAGCGAAACCACAGCCAAGGGAACGGGCTTGGAATAATTAGCGGGGAAAGAAGACCCTTTTGAGCTTGACTCTAATCTGGCAGTGTAAGGAGACATAAGAGGTGTAGAATAAGTGGGAGATATTAGATTTCGGTTTAGTATCGCCAATGAAATACCACTACTCTTATTGTTTCCTTACTTACTTGATTAAATGGAACGTGTATCATTTCCTAGCCATTATACGGATATATTTTTATATATCTTATGGTATTGGGTTTTGATGCAAGCTTCTTGATCAAAGTATCATGAGTTTGTTATATAATTGCAAACAAATTCTAATAATGAGAGGATGCGCATTTATGTGTATTTTCAATTTATGAATTTGGTATAACTCCAATTACTCCGGTATGATCCAATTCAAGGACATTGCCAGGTAGGGAGTTTGACTGGGGCGGTACATCTCTCAAATAATAACGGAGGTGTCCCAAGGCCAGCTCAGTGCGGACAGAAACCACACATAGAGCAAAAGGGCAAAAGCTGACTTGATCTCGGTGTCCAGTACACACAGGGACAGCAAAAGCTCGGCCTATCGATCCTTTTGGTTTAAAGAGTTTTTAACAAGAGGTGTCAGAAAAGTTACCATAGGGATAACTGGCTTGTGGCGGCCAAGCGTTCATAGCGACGTCGCTTTTTGATCCTTCGATGTCGGCTCTTCCTATCATTGTGAAGCAAAATTCACCAAGCGTTGGATTGTTCACCCATGCAAGGGAACGTGAGCTGGGTTTAGACCGTCGTGAGACAGGTTAGTTTTACCCTACTAATGACAAAAACGTTGTTGCGACAGCATTCCTGCGTAGTACGAGAGGAACCGCAGGTACGGACCTATGGCACAATACTTGTTCGAGCGAACAGTGGTATGACGCTACGTCCGTTGGATTATGCCTGAACGCCTCTAAGGTCGTATCCGTGCTGGACTGCAATGATAAAAATGGGGCAATTTGCATTGTATGGCTTCTAAATCATTAAAAGTTTATATGCATTTATAAACGACAATGAATATGTGATGCCAATGTTATGAGTAACATAGTTAACTTTGGAGGATCTTCGATCACCTGGTGCCAATGCTAGTTACTTATTAAAACATTATTTAATACAATGACAAAGCCTAGAATCAATTGTAAACGACTTTTGTAACGGGCAAGGTGTTGTAAGTGGTTGAGCAGCTGCCATACTGCGATCCACTGAAGCTTATCCTTTGCTTGATGATTCGACGATATATATAATATGTTTATATATAAAAATATACGACTTCGCAATGGTTTTGTACATTGTGCATGTAGTATATATAATAATATATAATATATATATATATAGAGTCAATCGAGAATCATCAATAATGGTAGCCGGTGTTTCACTCACTGTTGGTGGTGGTGTGTGTATTCATTAAGGCCTGCCATTATTATTAATTATTATTATTTTTTTTTTATATATATTTAACCTATATATATTATAACCACCCACCTATATACTACAAAATATTATACATAATGGTGTCCCTATGTATAAAATTAATATATACTTGTCTCTTTGAGCATGCGAAAAGTCTTAAGTATATAATAACTCTATGTATATCACTTTGGAATGTGTACATAGAGTATCAGAAATGTTATAAACAAGAACGCGCATGCCAATTACTATATTCTAGTATAGTATTGGCTCGTGTAAATATATAATATATACAAGTCAATATATACTTGCCCCTTGGAGCATATGCGAAAAGTCTTAAGTATATATGTATCACTATGAAATGTGTACATAAGTATATCAGAAATGTTACAAACAAGCACACCCGCACGCCAATTTTACTATATTATAGTATTGGCATGTGTAAATATATACTTGCCCTTGACTTGAGCATATGCGAAAAGTCTTAAGTATATAATAACTCTATGTATCACTATGGAATGTGTACATAGTATATCAGAAATGTTACAAACAAGCACACCCGCACGCCAATTTTACTATATTATAGTATTGGCATGTGTAAATATATACTTGCCCTTGACTTGAGCTTATGCGAAAAGTCTTAAATATATAATAACTCTATGTATCACTATGGAATGTGTACATAGTATATCAGAAATGTTACAAACAAGCACACCCGCACGCCAATTTTACTATATTATAGTATTGGCATGCATAAATATATACTTGCCCTTGACTTGAGCATATGCGAAAAGTCTTAAGTATATAATAACTCTATGTATCACTATGAAATGTGTACATAGTAGTATATCAGAAATGTTACAAACAAGCACACCCGCACGCCAATTTTACTATATTATAGTATTGGCATGTGTAAATATATACTTGCCCTTGACTTGAGCATATGCGAAAAGTCTTAAGTATATAATAACTCTATGTATCACTATGGAATGTGTACATAGTATATCAGAAATGTTACAAACAAGCACACCCGCACGCCAATTTTACTATATTATAGTATTGGCATGCGTAAATATATACTTGCCCTTGACTTGAGCATATGCGAAAAGTCTTAAGTATATAATAACTCTATGTATCACTTTGGAATGTGTACATAGTATATCAGAAATGTTACAAACAAGCACACCCGCACGCCAATTTTACTATATTATAGTATTGGCATGTGTAAATATATATAAATGTACATACAAAGTATGCATTTATTAAGGAATACAAATGTTTCTTAAATGTATCACATGGTATTATAATAAATATAGTGTGTTTATTCATAATAAACACACTATAAATGTATTTATGTTTGGTTTGGAGGTGCATAAATACATATAATATATATGGGTTTTACTAAAGTCTGGTGGAATTTAAAGTAAGCCCATATATACAAATGGTGTCCCAAGGTATTATAATAAATATAGTGTGTTTATTCATAATAAACACACTATAAGTGTATTTATGTTTGGTTTGGAGGTGCATAAATACATATAATATATATGGGTTTTACTAAAGTCTGGTGGAATTTAAAGTAAGCCCATATATACAAATGGTGTCCCAAGGTATTATAATAAATATAGTGTGTTTATTCATTATAAACACACTATATATGAAGTAACCCATGTGTTAAAATAAATATAGTGTGTTTATTAATAATAAACACACTATATATGAAGTAACCCATGCATTAAAATACAGTGTGTTTATTCCAAATAAACACACTATAAACGTATTTAACCTATAGAGGTAAATGTCATTTTAGTCATATATTTTATATAAAATGCTACCGCATAAAGAAATAGTGGCACAAAACACCTATAGAGTCAGTGGTGTTCTCGCACCATGAAGAAAAATTTTCCTTCATAATATATACAAGTGTTTGTTCAAGCAACAGACACCATGTATATATAGGTGTTTTGTGCCACTACTTCTTTATGCTGTAGCATTTTATATGAAATGTATTACTAAAATAACATGCATTTGTATAGTTAAAATAAATATAGTGTGTTTATTCAAAATAAACACACTACATATGAAGTAGCTCATGCATTAAAATAAATATAGTGTGTTTATTCATAATAAACACACTATATATGAAATAACCTATGCATTAAAATATAGTGTGTTTATTCATTATAAACACACTATATATGAAGATACCCATGTGTTAAAATAAATATAGTGTGTTTATTCCAAATAAACACACTATAAATGTATTTATGTTTGGTTTGGAGGTGCATAAATACATGTTGAATTTAGTGGTACATTTTGAAAAAATGCTACCGCAGATAGAAGTAGTGGCACAAAACATACTTGTGGAGTGTGCTTCTGCACGAAGAAGTAAAATTACTTTTTCATATAAATTAATGTAGTGGCGGCATTAATAGTGCAGATGCATTTAGTATAGAATATATATGGGTTTTACTATAGTCTGGTTGAATTTAAAGTAAGCCTATATATAAAAATGGTGTCCCAAGGTATTAAAATAAATATAGTGTGTTTATTCATAATAAACACACTATAAATGTATTTATGTTTGGAGGTGCATAAAATACATATAATATATATGGGTTTTACTAAAGTCTGGTGGAATTTAAAGTAAGCCCATATATACAAATGGTGTCCCAAGGTATTAAAATAAATATAGTGTGTTTATTCGTAATAAACACACTATAAATGTATTTATGTTTGGTTATGGAGGTGCATAAATACATGTTGAATTTAGTGGTACATTTTGAAAAAATGCTACTGCAGATAGAAGTAGTGGCACAAAACATACTTGTGGAGTGTGCTTCTGCACGAAGAAGTAAAATTACTTTTTCATATAAATTAATGTAGTGGCGGCATTAATAGTGCAGATGCATTTAGTATAGAATATATATGGGTTTTACTATAGTCTGGTTGAATTTAAAGTAAGCCCATATATAAAAATGGTGTCCCAAGGTATTAAAATAAATATAGTGTGTTTATTCATAATAAACACACTATAAATGTATTTATGTTTGGAGGTGCATAAAATACATATAATATATATGGGTTTTACTAAAGTCTGGTGGAATTTAAAGTAAGCCCATATATACAAATGGTGTCCCAAGGTATTAAAATAAATATAGTGTGTTTATTCGTAATAAACACACTATAAATGTATTTATGTTTGGTTATGGAGGTGCATAAATACATGTTGAATTTAGTGGTACATTTTGAAAAAATGCTACTGCAGATAGAAGTAGTGGCACAAAACATACTTGTGGAGTGTGCTTCTGCACGAAGAAGTAAAATTACTTTTTCATATAAATTAATGTAGTGGCGGCATTAATAGTGCAGATGCATTTAGTATAGAATATATATGGGTTTTACTATAGTCTGGTTGAATTTAAAGTAAGCCCATATATAAAAATGGTGTCCCAAGGTATTAAAATAAATATAGTGTGTTTATTCATAATAAACACACTATAAATGTATTTATGTTTGGAGGTGCATAAAATACATATAATATATATGGGTTTTACTAAAGTCTGGTGGAATTTAAAGTAAGCCCATATATACAAATGGTGTCCCAAGGTATTAAAATAAATATAGTGTGTTTATTCGTAATAAACACACTATAAATGTATTTATGTTTGGTTATGGAGGTGCATAAATACATGTTGAATTTAGTGGTACATTTTGAAAAAATGCTACTGCAGATAGAAGTAGTGGCACAAAACTACTTCATGGAGTTAGCATCAGCACGAAGTAAAATTACTTCATATAATATTTAATGAACTGGGGCATCATTAAAATAATAGTGCTTATAGAGATGCGGTTGACGAATTATAATATGGCAGCAACATATAAATAAATAGACACATCAGTATAATAATATATAGTGGAGAAGCTTGATTCTATTATAGTAAATATTTTTTTATTATAATAGAAGGCTTGATAATTTAGTGGTATATTTTGAAAAAAAGTTGTCACATAAAGAAGTAGTGGCACAAAACTACTTCATGGAGTTAGCATCAGCACGAAGTAAAATTACTTCATATAATATTTAATGAACTGGGGCATCATTAAAATAATAGTGCTTATAGAGATGCGGTTGACGAATTATAATATGGCAGCAACACATAAATAAATAGACACATCAGTATAATAATATATAGTGGAGAAGCTTGATTCTATTATAGTAAATATTTTTTTTATTATAATAGAAGGCTTGATAATTTAGTGGTATATTTTGAAAAAAAGGTGTCACATAAAGAAATAGTGGCACAAAACTACTTCATATGGCAAAGAGAAATCAATGATTTCAAATAAATCCTGTATATTCGTAGCGTAATATACATAAAGATAGTTGTAATATTTTACTTCTATCGTTAATTTTTACTATGTATATGGTTCTTTCGTATCGACAGTTTGTTCCTTTTTATGGTTCATTACGACTGGTCGTTAGAATCCCTCTATACAGAAAAAGATATTTGGGAGTAGGAAAAACCAAACAAGTCCGACCTGGTTGCCCCTATATCGTTAATTAGTCTGGTGTGATACATTAAGAACTATGTTCTTAATGAGTTTTTGATATACTATAGGTGTATAAAAATTATACACAATTAATATAGTGTACAAAGACAGAAACACAGTACACATGTATTTATACATGTGTAAAATTTTATATATAGTTATTGGGGAGGCTATTATATAAAATGAAAAATTAATAGTTATAACTTGTTATGACTTATTAATAAAAAAAAAGTATTTGCGCTATATAAAATAGCGTTAAATAACAAAATGAACAAACAAACAAAAAGACACATTATTTGTGTATATATTTTTAATATGTACGCAAAAAATAGTGTGTTATATGTGTTGTATGTATATTTCTCCTACCCTAGCTCATCGCGAGTGAAGATGGGTAGAGTTATATATAATAACACACACACATAATATATGAAATTATAAATTTCATATTCAAAATGAATTAATTTATTTAATTCATACTAAATAAATGTTACAAGCACACAAATATTTTCAGAAAGTGAAAATATAAAAATATTTTTGAACGAAATGTTACATATTATTATAGATTAGTCTATAAAAATAAATGTTCATTATATATCCTACATTAATAATATTAATGCTTTATAAAAATATGTTACTACACACATAAAATACATGTTACCAAACATCAAAGGCATATTATTAAAAATGAATAATATATATGTCGGAGAAGGGTTGGATAATTCGCGCGGCGTGACGCGCTGTTCGGCCATTTTCTTTACTTGAGCACAGCAATTCGCACTGGTAGTGTTGCCTTTGACTTCTTGAAGCAGACTGACTTGCATCACTGCTCTCTCGAGGCTCGTTGTCTTACTCGTTCTACTCTTCCTTTTTGTTCTTTGACATTTCCTTTTCTCAACTGCCTAGACAACAACAATGCGCTTTGCTCGGCTAAGGCAATATTTGCTCTTAAACCCTGCTCTTATTATAGCCTGCAAGCCGATCACATGACACATTCTCTTTGTATTTGTTTTACACACAACATCATTTAATGATTTACATTTCTTTATTTAGTGTTATTCTTCTACACGGCCTTCCTGGCTCTTACACGTCCTCGTGTAGTATCTTATCATAATGAAATTAGCAAAACAAAACTTATTCAAATAAAACTTATTCGAACAAAACTTATTCAAACGTCGGCTTCATGCCTTGCTCAATATTTTTTTTTTTTTTTTTATTATACTATATATAGTCAATCAATTCAAGTATTGCGCTTCAATTTACCATAAGTTTATCGTTACTTCGTTTATTTAACACTTCTTTGCAAGATGTGTCTTCAAATGACGGTTTTGCAGGCATTCACACACATTTGCGGCTGTGCCAACCAGTAGCTCGTACTCTTCTGCGAAAACCCGAACATCTGGATATCTCTCTATCATACCACAACTCATGGACTCCACTTGCCCTTGCAACATGATCACTTTAAGTCACATGTTCTCTACCACGACAACCGCGCCGCACGCCATGATAGACACCCTCCGTCTACACTTGTGCCATCGGTATAACTTAGTGGTACGGGCGTGGTCCTTGTGTATGACAATACTACATCGTCACTGGTGGGAGCTTGGGCTTTGGCCAATGCCTTCTTCTGCATTACCACCCTCCACATCTTCCAACTCTGCAGTAACTTGACTATCTGGTAACGGTCGCAAATACTCATGGGCATACTTGTATGTCCTCTTACTTATCAAGGACTTTAATTTATATCGGTCACCATCAAGCACTTCAATCACGACAAACGGTCCCTTAAATTTGGGGTCAAGCTTTGTTTGGTGCCGCTCTTCACTTTTGAGCAAAACATGATCTCCAACCTTATGCTTAACAATCTTTGCCTTATTTTGATCAAATCTAGCTTTATCATAGTTAGCATTTTTTAACATATTTTCTTTGGCCTGCTTTCTTAAACAATCAACATCAACTTTTTCTTCATTTATCATTGGCACTAAGCCTAGTGGTCTAGCCTCTTTGCCTATCAATAATTCCAATGGACTAACTTTTGTTACTCGATTTGTCGTGCAATTTATGGCCAACTGTACTTCATCTAATGCTTCTTGCCAGGAACGCTCGCTCGTTTCAACTGCTGTCAGCATATTTTTCATAGTGCCCATTACGCGCTCTACCTGTCCATTCGCACGACTCGCTCCCGTAGCTATCAAATGTAAGTTAACGTTTTGTGATGAACAAAATTCTCGAAAAGCGGCGCTGGCAAAGCTCCTACCCTGATCAGCAATAATACGCGTAGGCACGCCAAAAATGGATATTGCTGATTTGACCGCTTTTATACAACTTTCCGTGTCCAAATTTAATGTGTGATAAAAGTAAACAAATTTAGTAAATGCGTCTACTTGTACTATGACATACTCCTTCAAATCGTTTTTGCCACTTAGTTTGCCACTTATATCAATGTGTATTGTATGCCACGGTATTTCCACCTTGGGTATCGGATGCATTTCTGCCTGAATCTTGCCCGAGGATGACTTTGATACCTTGCACGTTATACAGTTTTCTACAAACCTACGCACATATTTTGACATATTCTCGAACCAATAGTAGGTGTATACCTTATCTAATGTTTTCTCCCAACCTAAATGCATTATGGCTTCGTGTACGTGATTTATTACGGACCACCTATATGCTCTTGGTACCACTGGCAAGCAGCGCGTTCTACCATTTCTTTGAATCTTTCTATGCAGTATACCAGATCTCATTTCATACGTTCTTGCCATGTCCTCATTAAGCTCATTATTGTGCAATTTAGAAATTAAAACAGACAAATCTGGATCTCGCTGTTGTTCAGCAATCAGCCAATTGTCAGTCAGCTCAGCCAAGTCTACACGTTTCTCAGTAATATTTTTGACGGTCTTTGCTTCAGCAGGGATAGGATTTCTTGAAAGAAAATCTGCATGCAACATGCGATTCCCTTTCCTGTATTCGACTGTGAAGTCGAATGATTGTAAATATGCCCACCATCTATGCACCCGTGGAGTTAAATCAATTTTGGAACGACTAGCCTTTAATGAGTTACAATCCGTATACACTATAAATTTCTTTCCATGAAGATAATGACGGAAATGTTTAACTGCATTAAATACGGCTAGCGTCTCCAACTCGTACGAGTGATACTTGGATTCCGTACTGGTTGTGCACTTGCTATAATACTCGACTACCCTTGTTTTGCCTTCTAATTTTTGCATAAGTATTGCTCCATAGCCTTCTGAGCTCGCATCAGTGTGCAGCTCTATGGGATACTGTGGATCAAAAATGATCAAAACCGGCTCGTTAGTTAATATGGTAATAATCTTTTGACGTATACACTCGTGTTCTGGCTTCCAATGGAAGCTACCATTCTTGGAGGTGAGGTGATATAGTGGCTTCATTTGCTCTGAAAATTGTGGCACAAATTGTCGAAAGTATGATGCCAAACCTATAAATTGCCTCAGCTGTGTAACTGATTGCGGTTGTGATAACGCTGCCAAGGCATGTATCTTCCGAGAATTAGGTTTAATTTCACCATCTTCGACTTGATAACCCAAATATTCAACATTAGGTTTGAGGAATGTGCATTTCTTTACATTGAAAGAAAATCCGGCGTTGGTCAGAAGTTCCAATACCACCTTTAATCTATGAAATGCCTCTTCTTTAGTGCCTGCTACAATCAAAACATCATCGATGTAAACAATGGCATACGAGTATGCCAGCTCACCCAAGGCACGTGTTATTGCTCGCTGAAATACCGATGAGGCGTTCTTTAACCCGAAGGGCATGGATAAGAATTCGTATTGACCCTCAGCTGTTACAAATGCCGTACGTTCAATTGAGTCAGCATGTATGGGAACCTGGTAAAATCCGCTAGCCATGTCTAAACTTGAAAAATATTTTCCTTCTCGCAGTCTGTTGATTTGATCCGATATCAACGGCAGTGGATATTTGTCTGCTATAGTATTGGCATTTAACTCTCGATAATCAATGCATAGGCGGTCACTGCCATCTTTCTTTTTAACTAGCAGCATCGGACTGGCAAACGGAGAACAGCTCGGACGTATTACATTAGCTTTTAACAGCTCTTTTATTTGTTTCCTCACTATTTCTCTCTCATCTGCGCTAAGTCTATATGGACGCCTCTGCACGATTTTGTTTGGATCTATCAAACGAATTTCTAGTTCACCTGTTGTTACACGACTCTTTGGTATGCCACTTATAAATCTTTCAGCATAATGTTGCCATATTTCTATCAATTTATTTCTGTCTTCATCACTTAATTCTTCATCATTATTTAAATGTTCTAGATAGCACCTATTTGTTGTATCTGAAACAATGTTGACAGCCTTTGTTTTATAAATACTGAACTTTTCAGCGTCCATGGCAACGCCGAAGCCAAGGCTCAAAATTTCACGACCAACCATTACATTGTGCTTTAAAAACTTATCCAATACTACATGAAATAATATTTCCAGAGTATGCTCACATATTTGAACAGTCGTATGAATTTGTAAATTACTATACACGGAATTTTCACCAATGCCTTTCAGCATAACTGTACTGAAAATTCTCTTTCCAGCAAATTTATTTGCCATTTTCTCTTTTATCAAAGAGCACTCGGCGCCCGAGTCAAAGAAGAATGGAATGAGCTCACCAAATTGCAACAATAGTCCCGTTGGTTCCATTACTGTGCAGACATCTACTCGCTTCTCTTGTATGTTGCTTTTGCTCGCTGCTTCTAGTCCCCGTGTGCACATCGTTGAAATGTGGCCAGTCTTGCCACATTTAAAACACGTCACTGCGCCTCGCTCTCTCGCTGTTGCTGAATTGCTTTGCATCTGGTTTGTTCTCGGTGCATTTCTCTCGTCCATTTTCCTCTTGCGGCATTCTGCCATTTTGTGACCAGGTTTTTCACAATAATGGCATTTCATAATAGAAGACGACTTGTACCTTTTCTTCTCGGGGCCAGATGTGTGTTCCGAAGTGATTTGCACGTTGCGTTTACCAAAAGCGTATGCTTTCAACTGCTGCTGGAGCTCGCTTCGTGTTTTGATGTTCGTTGTAAACGCCATACGCTGCAGCCTCGTATCAATTTGCGAGGTATGTGCCAGCACGAACGAGACTGCTATTTCTTCTGCGCTCATTTGCTTCCATTTCGTCATTAGTGACGTCACCAATCTGCTTGCATACACCGATAGACACTCGTTTGCGTTCGGTCGGCCGTTAAGAATGTTTAAGAAAATGGCGGCTGGCGTCTCTATACCCTCGTATCGCTGCAGAAACAATTCCTTAAATTCAAGCCAGGTTATTCCAGCATAGCAAATCTGGGACAACCACTGCGATGCGCCTCCATTTAGGGAGCTGCTAAGTGCGATGACCAATGCACTACCTTCTAAGGGATTTTCGGACATTATCATGTCTGCTGTTTTACACCATGCAGATGCGTCCGCGCTCGTGTCGTCAGGGTCGAACTTTGGCAACACAATTATTTTTTTTTTATGAGACTCTGCATATG
>NW_022060653.1:0-15000 GCF_003285725.1 Scaptodrosophila lebanonensis | reverse complement strand
TGAGGGAAAGTTGAAAAGAACTCTGAATAGAGAGTTAAATAGTACGTGAAACTGCTTAGAGGTTAAGCCCGATGAACCTGAATATCCATTATGGGAAATTCATCATTATAATTATAATATTTAATAAATATTATTAATAATAGTGTGCATTTTTCCCATATAAGGACATTGTAATCTATTAGCATATACAAAAATTTATCATAAAATATGGCTTATAGTTTATTCAAATTATTATGGCTTGCCCATTGATAACATAGAATAAATGTCATTAAATTTGATAAAGTGCTGATAGATTGATATGAAATACAGTGTGTTAATTTTTCGAAATTATATAATGATATTTATATCTATGATATTTATATTTATTATAGGCACTTGTATGATTAACAATGCGAAAGATTCAGGATACCTTCGGGACCCGTCTTGAAACACGGACCAAGGAGTCTAACATATATGCAAGTCATTGGGATTTATTTTATAAACCTAATGGCGTAATTAACTTGACTACCAATACAAATGGGATTAGTTTTTAAATTATTTTATATAGTTTATTAATTCAATCCCGGGGCGCTCTATATAGTTATGTATAATAATATTTATATTATTTATACCTCTAACTGGAACGTACCTTGAGCATATATGCTGTGACCCGAAAGATGGTGAACTATACTTGATCAGGTTGAAGTCAGGGGAAACCCTGATGGAAGACCGAAACAGTTCTGACGTGCAAATCGATTGTCAGAATTGAGTATAGGGGCGAAAGACCAATCGAACCATCTAGTAGCTGGTTCCTTCCGAAGTTTCCCTCAGGATAGCTGGTGCATTTATATATTGCATAAAATAATCTTATCTGGTAAAGCGAATGATTAGAGGCCTTAGGGTCGAAACGATCTTAACCTATTCTCAAACTTTAAATGGGTAAGAACCTTAACTTTCTTGAAATGAAGTTTAAGGTTATGATATAATGTGCCCAGTGGGCCACTTTTGGTAAGCAGAACTGGCGCTGTGGGATGAACCAAACGTAATGTTACGGTGCCCAAATTAACAACTCATGCAGATACCATGAAAGGCGTTGGTTGCTTAAAACAGCAGGACGGTGGACATGGAAGTCGTAATCCGCTAAGGAGTGTGTAACAACTCACCTGCCGAAGCAACTAGCCCTTAAAATGGATGGCGCTTAAGTTGTATACCTATACATTACCGCTAAAGTAAATGATTCATATTTATATAAAAATATAAATTTTGAAACTTTAGTGAGTAGGAAGGTACAATGGTGTGCGTAGAAGTGTTTGGCGTAAGCCTGCATGGAGCCGCCATTGGTACAGATCTTGGTGGTAGTAGCAAATAATCGAATGAGACCTTGGAGGACTGAAGTGGAGAAGGGTTTCGTGTGAACAGTGGTTGATCACGAGTTAGTCGGTCCTAAGTTCAAGGCGAAAGCCGAAAATTTTCAAGTAAAAATATATATATATATACACAACATACATATTATTATTGATACACTTGAATAATTTTGAACGAAAGGGAATACGGTTCCAATTCCGTAACCTGTTGAGTATCCGTTTGTTATTAAATATGGGCCTTGTGCTCATCCTGGCAACAGGAACGACCATAAAGAAGCCGTCGAGAGATATCGGAAGAGTTTTCTTTTCTGTTTTATAGCCGTACTACCATGGAAGTCTTTCGCAGAGAGATATGGTAGATGGGCTAGAAGAGCATGACATATACTGTTGTGTCGATATTTTCTCCTCGGACCTTGAAAATTTATGGTGGGGACACGCAAACTTCTCAACAGGCCGTACCAATATCCGCAGCTGGTCTCCAAGGTGAAGAGTCTCTAGTCGATGGAATAATGTAGGTAAGGGAAGTCGGCAAATTAGATCCGTAACTTCGGGATAAGGATTGGCTCTGAAGATTGAGATAATCGGGCTTGATTGGGAAACAATAACATGGTTTATGTTCTCGTTCTGGGTAAATAGAATTTCGATTATTTTTAATGATCGTCATTTGTTCCCCGGATTGTTAGTTACGTAGCCAATTGTGGAACTTTCTTGCTAAAATTTTTAAGAATACTAATCTGGAGGGGTTAAACCTTTCAGTTTTAGCTCTTTTAAATTATAACGATTATCAATTAACAATCAATTCAGAACTGGCACGGACTTGGGGAATCCGACTGTCTAATTAAAACAAAGCATTGTGATGGCCCTAGCGGGTGTTGACACAATGTGATTTCTGCCCAGTGCTCTGAATGTCAACGTGAAGAAATTCAAGTAAGCGCGGGTCAACGGCGGGAGTAACTATGACTCTCTTAAGGTAGCCAAATGCCTCGTCATCTAATTAGTGACGCGCATGAATGGATTAACGAGATTCCTACTGTCCCTATCTACTATCTAGCGAAACCACAGCCAAGGGAACGGGCTTGGAATAATTAGCGGGGAAAGAAGACCCTTTTGAGCTTGACTCTAATCTGGCAGTGTAAGGAGACATAAGAGGTGTAGAATAAGTGGGAGATATTAGATTTCGGTTTAGTATCGCCAATGAAATACCACTACTCTTATTGTTTCCTTACTTACTTGATTAAATGGAACGTGTATCATTTCCTAGCCATTATACGGATATATTTTTATATATCTTATGGTATTGGGTTTTGATGCAAGCTTCTTGATCAAAGTATCATGAGTTTGTTATATAATTGCAAACAAATTCTAATAATGAGAGGATGCGCATTTATGTGTATTTTCAATTTATGAATTTGGTATAACTCCAATTACTCCGGTATGATCCAATTCAAGGACATTGCCAGGTAGGGAGTTTGACTGGGGCGGTACATCTCTCAAATAATAACGGAGGTGTCCCAAGGCCAGCTCAGTGCGGACAGAAACCACACATAGAGCAAAAGGGCAAAAGCTGACTTGATCTCGGTGTCCAGTACACACAGGGACAGCAAAAGCTCGGCCTATCGATCCTTTTGGTTTAAAGAGTTTTTAACAAGAGGTGTCAGAAAAGTTACCATAGGGATAACTGGCTTGTGGCGGCCAAGCGTTCATAGCGACGTCGCTTTTTGATCCTTCGATGTCGGCTCTTCCTATCATTGTGAAGCAAAATTCACCAAGCGTTGGATTGTTCACCCATGCAAGGGAACGTGAGCTGGGTTTAGACCGTCGTGAGACAGGTTAGTTTTACCCTACTAATGACAAAAACGTTGTTGCGACAGCATTCCTGCGTAGTACGAGAGGAACCGCAGGTACGGACCTATGGCACAATACTTGTTCGAGCGAACAGTGGTATGACGCTACGTCCGTTGGATTATGCCTGAACGCCTCTAAGGTCGTATCCGTGCTGGACTGCAATGATAAAAATGGGGCAATTTGCATTGTATGGCTTCTAAATCATTAAAAGTTTATATGCATTTATAAACGACAATGAATATGTGATGCCAATGTTATGAGTAACATAGTTAACTTTGGAGGATCTTCGATCACCTGGTGCCAATGCTAGTTACTTATTAAAACATTATTTAATACAATGACAAAGCCTAGAATCAATTGTAAACGACTTTTGTAACGGGCAAGGTGTTGTAAGTGGTTGAGCAGCTGCCATACTGCGATCCACTGAAGCTTATCCTTTGCTTGATGATTCGACGATATATATAATATGTTTATATATAAAAATATACGACTTCGCAATGGTTTTGTACATTGTGCATGTAGTATATATAATAATATATAATATATATATATAGAGTCAATCGAGAATCATCAATAATGGTAGCCGGTGTTTCACTCACTGTTGGTGGTGGTGTGTGTATTCATTAAGGCCTGCCATTATTATTAATTATTATTATTTTTTTTTTATATATATTTAACCTATATATATTATAACCACCCACCTATATACTACAAAATATTATACATAATGGTGTCCCTATGTATAAAATTAATATATACTTGTCTCTTTGAGCATGCGAAAAGTCTTAAGTATATAATAACTCTATGTATATCACTTTGGAATGTGTACATAGAGTATCAGAAATGTTATAAACAAGAACGCGCATGCCAATTACTATATTCTAGTATAGTATTGGCTCGTGTAAATATATAATATATACAAGTCAATATATACTTGCCCCTTGGAGCATATGCGAAAAGTCTTAAGTATATATGTATCACTATGAAATGTGTACATAAGTATATCAGAAATGTTACAAACAAGCACACCCGCACGCCAATTTTACTATATTATAGTATTGGCATGTGTAAATATATACTTGCCCTTGACTTGAGCATATGCGAAAAGTCTTAAGTATATAATAACTCTATGTATCACTATGGAATGTGTACATAGTATATCAGAAATGTTACAAACAAGCACACCCGCACGCCAATTTTACTATATTATAGTATTGGCATGTGTAAATATATACTTGCCCTTGACTTGAGCTTATGCGAAAAGTCTTAAATATATAATAACTCTATGTATCACTATGGAATGTGTACATAGTATATCAGAAATGTTACAAACAAGCACACCCGCACGCCAATTTTACTATATTATAGTATTGGCATGCATAAATATATACTTGCCCTTGACTTGAGCATATGCGAAAAGTCTTAAGTATATAATAACTCTATGTATCACTATGAAATGTGTACATAGTAGTATATCAGAAATGTTACAAACAAGCACACCCGCACGCCAATTTTACTATATTATAGTATTGGCATGTGTAAATATATACTTGCCCTTGACTTGAGCATATGCGAAAAGTCTTAAGTATATAATAACTCTATGTATCACTATGGAATGTGTACATAGTATATCAGAAATGTTACAAACAAGCACACCCGCACGCCAATTTTACTATATTATAGTATTGGCATGTGTAAATATATATAAATGTACATACAAAGTATGCATTTATTAAGGAATACAAATGTTTCTTAAATGTATCACATGGTATTATAATAAATATAGTGTGTTTATTCATTATAAACACACTATATATGAAGTAACCCATGTGTTAAAATAAATATAGTGTGTTTATTAATAATAAACACACTATATATGAAGTAACCCATGCATTAAAATACAGTGTGTTTATTCCAAATAAACACACTATAAACGTATTTAACCTATAGAGGTAAATGTCATTTTAGTCATATATTTTATATAAAATGCTACCGCATAAAGAAATAGTGGCACAAAACACCTATAGAGTCAGTGGTGTTCTCGCACCATGAAGAAAAATTTTCCTTCATAATATATACAAGTGTTTGTTCAAGCAACAGACACCATGTATATATAGGTGTTTTGTGCCACTACTTCTTTATGCTGTAGCATTTTATATGAAATGTATTACTAAAATAACATGCATTTGTATAGTTAAAATAAATATAGTGTGTTTATTCAAAATAAACACACTACATATGAAGTAGCTCATGCATTAAAATAAATATAGTGTGTTTATTCATAATAAACACACTATATATGAAATAACCTATGCATTAAAATATAGTGTGTTTATTCATTATAAACACACTATATATGAAGATACCCATGTGTTAAAATAAATATAGTGTGTTTATTCCAAATAAACACACTATAAATGTATTTATGTTTGGTTTGGAGGTGCATAAATACATGTTGAATTTAGTGGTACATTTTGAAAAAATGCTACCGCAGATAGAAGTAGTGGCACAAAACATACTTGTGGAGTGTGCTTCTGCACGAAGAAGTAAAATTACTTTTTCATATAAATTAATGTAGTGGCGGCATTAATAGTGCAGATGCATTTAGTATAGAATATATATGGGTTTTACTATAGTCTGGTTGAATTTAAAGTAAGCCTATATATAAAAATGGTGTCCCAAGGTATTAAAATAAATATAGTGTGTTTATTCATAATAAACACACTATAAATGTATTTATGTTTGGAGGTGCATAAAATACATATAATATATATGGGTTTTACTAAAGTCTGGTGGAATTTAAAGTAAGCCCATATATACAAATGGTGTCCCAAGGTATTAAAATAAATATAGTGTGTTTATTCGTAATAAACACACTATAAATGTATTTATGTTTGGTTATGGAGGTGCATAAATACATGTTGAATTTAGTGGTACATTTTGAAAAAATGCTACTGCAGATAGAAGTAGTGGCACAAAACATACTTGTGGAGTGTGCTTCTGCACGAAGAAGTAAAATTACTTTTTCATATAAATTAATGTAGTGGCGGCATTAATAGTGCAGATGCATTTAGTATAGAATATATATGGGTTTTACTATAGTCTGGTTGAATTTAAAGTAAGCCCATATATAAAAATGGTGTCCCAAGGTATTAAAATAAATATAGTGTGTTTATTCATAATAAACACACTATAAATGTATTTATGTTTGGAGGTGCATAAAATACATATAATATA
Source organism: Scaptodrosophila lebanonensis (assembly GCF_003285725.1). Lineage (NCBI taxonomy): Eukaryota > Metazoa > Arthropoda > Insecta > Diptera > Drosophilidae > Scaptodrosophila > Scaptodrosophila lebanonensis. The sequence goes on along the minus strand of NW_022060653.1, from coordinate 8,575 downwards.
TATGGGTTTTACTAAAGTCTGGTGGAATTTAAAGTAAGCCCATATATACAAATGGTGTCCCAAGGTATTAAAATAAATATAGTGTGTTTATTCGTAATAAACACACTATAAATGTATTTATGTTTGGTTATGGAGGTGCATAAATACATGTTGAATTTAGTGGTACATTTTGAAAAAATGCTACTGCAGATAGAAGTAGTGGCACAAAACATACTTGTGGAGTGTGCTTCTGCACGAAGAAGTAAAATTACTTTTTCATATAAATTAATGTAGTGGCGGCATTAATAGTGCAGATGCATTTAGTATAGAATATATATGGGTTTTACTATAGTCTGGTTGAATTTAAAGTAAGCCCATATATAAAAATGGTGTCCCAAGGTATTAAAATAAATATAGTGTGTTTATTCATAATAAACACACTATAAATGTATTTATGTTTGGAGGTGCATAAAATACATATAATATATATGGGTTTTACTAAAGTCTGGTGGAATTTAAAGTAAGCCCATATATACAAATGGTGTCCCAAGGTATTAAAATAAATATAGTGTGTTTATTCGTAATAAACACACTATAAATGTATTTATGTTTGGTTATGGAGGTGCATAAATACATGTTGAATTTAGTGGTACATTTTGAAAAAATGCTACTGCAGATAGAAGTAGTGGCACAAAACTACTTCATGGAGTTAGCATCAGCACGAAGTAAAATTACTTCATATAATATTTAATGAACTGGGGCATCATTAAAATAATAGTGCTTATAGAGATGCGGTTGACGAATTATAATATGGCAGCAACATATAAATAAATAGACACATCAGTATAATAATATATAGTGGAGAAGCTTGATTCTATTATAGTAAATATTTTTTTATTATAATAGAAGGCTTGATAATTTAGTGGTATATTTTGAAAAAAAGTTGTCACATAAAGAAGTAGTGGCACAAAACTACTTCATGGAGTTAGCATCAGCACGAAGTAAAATTACTTCATATAATATTTAATGAACTGGGGCATCATTAAAATAATAGTGCTTATAGAGATGCGGTTGACGAATTATAATATGGCAGCAACACATAAATAAATAGACACATCAGTATAATAATATATAGTGGAGAAGCTTGATTCTATTATAGTAAATATTTTTTTTATTATAATAGAAGGCTTGATAATTTAGTGGTATATTTTGAAAAAAAGGTGTCACATAAAGAAATAGTGGCACAAAACTACTTCATATGGCAAAGAGAAATCAATGATTTCAAATAAATCCTGTATATTCGTAGCGTAATATACATAAAGATAGTTGTAATATTTTACTTCTATCGTTAATTTTTACTATGTATATGGTTCTTTCGTATCGACAGTTTGTTCCTTTTTATGGTTCATTACGACTGGTCGTTAGAATCCCTCTATACAGAAAAAGATATTTGGGAGTAGGAAAAACCAAACAAGTCCGACCTGGTTGCCCCTATATCGTTAATTAGTCTGGTGTGATACATTAAGAACTATGTTCTTAATGAGTTTTTGATATACTATAGGTGTATAAAAATTATACACAATTAATATAGTGTACAAAGACAGAAACACAGTACACATGTATTTATACATGTGTAAAATTTTATATATAGTTATTGGGGAGGCTATTATATAAAATGAAAAATTAATAGTTATAACTTGTTATGACTTATTAATAAAAAAAAAGTATTTGCGCTATATAAAATAGCGTTAAATAACAAAATGAACAAACAAACAAAAAGACACATTATTTGTGTATATATTTTTAATATGTACGCAAAAAATAGTGTGTTATATGTGTTGTATGTATATTTCTCCTACCCTAGCTCATCGCGAGTGAAGATGGGTAGAGTTATATATAATAACACACACACATAATATATGAAATTATAAATTTCATATTCAAAATGAATTAATTTATTTAATTCATACTAAATAAATGTTACAAGCACACAAATATTTTCAGAAAGTGAAAATATAAAAATATTTTTGAACGAAATGTTACATATTATTATAGATTAGTCTATAAAAATAAATGTTCATTATATATCCTACATTAATAATATTAATGCTTTATAAAAATATGTTACTACACACATAAAATACATGTTACCAAACATCAAAGGCATATTATTAAAAATGAATAATATATATATATATCCAAGAAAAATAATAATGCTTATGAATTTACTTAAAATGGGGATAACCAACACATACAAGTAAAACATATAAAATATATGTTACTTGAAATAAAAAGCATAAAAATATTATGCTTAAATATATATAAAATAACACAAATATATAAGCGAAGTGTTATTAAAAAAGCGTTGGTAATAAAAAGCATATTATAATAAAATGGAATAATATATAAACATTCAAACAAAAATAATATTATGCCAAAATATATATGGAGACCAAACACCCGATACACATATGTTTATTGAAATGAAAAAGCATTATATAATATTATTAAATATAAAAATGACGAATATGAATGCCGTATAAGAAGATGGCCATATACGTTAAGGATAGAACTTATTTGGACAAAAAAAATCTATATGTATATTATATTTTTATTCAAAAATATATTATTAAATTGCCAATTTTATAAAAAAAAATGTTGCCACACAATACATACAAAAGAAGTATATATTATATTGATAATGCAAAATATTTCCGCCCATACAAAAGCAAATGAAGAAAAACACACACTACTATATGTACAAATAAATCCGCCCGTCGCCGCCCTGGCAAAAAGCATTATTATGCAAAAATGTACACAGTACACAAAAAGTATATATAATATATATACAAGATTTTGTTCCGCCCAAACAAACAAAAGCTTAAAAAGCAAAACACAAATTATATATAAAATAACATTATTCTGGTTGATCCTGCCAGTAGTTATATGCTTGTCTCAAAGATTAAGCCATGCATGTCTAAGTACACACGAATTAACAGTGAAACCGCAAAAGGCTCATTATATCAGTTATGGTTCCTTTGATCGTTAACAGTTACTTGGATAACTGTGGTAATTCTAGAGCTAATACATGCAATTAAAACACGGACCTTTTGGAACGTGTGCTTTTATTAGACAAAAACCAAGCGGTCGCAAGATCGTTATATTGGTTGAACTCTAGATAACATGCAGATCGTATGGTCTTGTACCGACGACAGATCTTTCAAATGTCTGCCCTATCAACTTTTGATGGTAGTATTTAGGACTACCATGGTTGCAACGGGTAACGGGGAATCAGGGTTCGATTCCGGAGAGGGAGCCTGAGAAACGGCTACCACATCTAAGGAAGGCAGCAGGCGCGTAAATTACCCACTCCCAGCTCGGGGAGGTAGTGACGAAAAATAACAATACAGGACTCATATCCGAGGCCCTGTAATTGGAATGAGTACACTTTAAATCCTTTAACAAGGACCAATTGGAGGGCAAGTCTGGTGCCAGCAGCCGCGGTAATTCCAGCTCCAATAGCGTATATTAAAGTTGTTGCGGTTAAAACGTTCGTAGTTGAACTTGTGCTTCATACGGGTAGTACAACATACAATTGTAGTTAGTACTATACCTTTATGTATGGAAGCGTATTACCGGTGGAGTTCTTATATATATATAAAGATACTTGTTATTTTTTTTATATATACCTCCTATTTAAAAACCTGCATTAGTGCTCTTCATCGAGTGTTATTGTGGGCCGGTACAATTACTTTGAACAAATTAGAGTGCTTAAAGCAGGCTTCAAATGCCTGAATATTCTGTGCATGGGATAATGAAATAAGACCTCTGTTCTACTTTCATTGGTTTTTAGAACAAGAGGTAATGATTAATAGAAGCAGTTTGGGGGCATTAGTATTACGACGCGAGAGGTGAAATTCTTGGACCGTCGTAAGACTAACTTAAGCGAAAGCATTTGCCAAAGATGTTTTCATTAATCAAGAACGAAAGTTAGAGGTTCGAAGGCGATCAGATACCGCCCTAGTTCTAACCATAAACGATGCCAGCTAGCAATTGGGTGTAGCTACTTTTATGGCTCTCTCAGTCGCTTCCCGGGAAACCAAAGCTTTTGGGCTCCGGGGGAAGTATGGTTGCAAAGCTGAAACTTAAAGGAATTGACGGAAGGGCACCACCAGGAGTGGAGCCTGCGGCTTAATTTGACTCAACACGGGAAAACTTACCAGGTCCGAACATAAGCGTGTAAGACAGATTGATAGCTCTTTCTCGAATCTATGGGTGGTGGTGCATGGCCGTTCTTAGTTCGTGGAGTGATTTGTCTGGTTAATTCCGATAACGAACGAGACTCAAATATATTAAATAGATATCTTCAGGATTATGGTGTTGAAGCTTATATAGCCTTCAATTCATGGTGGATAGTAAAATGTTTATCATGATTGAATGTGTTTATATAAGTGGAGCCGTACCTGTTGGTTTGTCCCATTATAAGGACACTAGCTTCTTAAATGGACAAATTGCGTCTAGCAATAATGAGATTGAGCAATAACAGGTCTGTGATGCCCTTAGATGTCCTGGGCTGCACGCGCGCTACAATGAAAGTATCAACGTGTATTTCCTAGACCGAGAGGTCCGGGTAAACCGCTGAACCACTTTCATGCTTGGGATTGTGAACTGAAACTGTTCATATGAACTTGGAATTCCCAGTAAGTGTGAGTCATTAACTCGCATTGATTACGTCCCTGCCCTTTGTACACACCGCCCGTCGCTACTACCGATTGAATTATTTAGTGAGGTCTCCGGACGTGATCACTGTGACGCCTCGTGTGTTACGGTTGTTTCGCAAAAGTTGACCGAACTTGATTATTTAGAGGAAGTAAAAGTCGTAACAAGGTTTCCGTAGGTGAACCTGCGGAAGGATCATTATTGTGATATTTAATATCAAAATTAATGATACAAAGGTATTATTCAATAAATATTGATAATACCAAATATATATAATACTACCATATACACACACATATATTGCCATACATACACTATATACATATAAAATGTGTAAAATATAAAATTTTACACACAACATATATGACCTAAAGTAAATAAGTGTTGTACCTATTTTTCACGCAGACGTGTGTGAGAATGCCCAGGTTAATGCTTTAATATAATCGATGAAAATAATCCACATATTATTATATATGCTACAAAAAACTGATTATATTAAACTAAGTCTTTACGCAACATATTTATATAGAAAGGTCAATCAAATCAAATCAATACATATATATATGTTTTGATTTAAAATATATTATTGCTAAATAATTGTATTGCTTCATTATTAATTTATAAGTTGCATACAATGGAAAAAACATGCAATAATAAACACCTAAATTAAACAATGTTGTACCTATTTTTCACATACTACTTGTGTGTGTGAAAATGCCCAGGTTAATGTTTAATATAATCGATGAAAAATATTCAAATCCACACATATAAAATTATATATGCTACAAAAAACTGATTATATTAAACTAAGTCATTACGCAGCATTTATTTAGGTCTAAATACAATTTATTGAAGGAATTGATATATGCCAATAAAATGGTTGTATTTTTAATTTCTTTCAATAAAATCATATATGACATATAAAAACAAACAAAAACATCAATATAAAACTCTAAGCGGTGGATCACTCGGCTCATGGGTCGATGAAGAACGCAGCAAACTGTGCGTCATCGTGTGAACTGCAGGACACATGAACATCGACATTTTGAACGCATATCGCAGTCCATGCTGTTATGTACTTTAATTAATTTTGAAGTGCTGCTTGGACTACATATGGTTGAGGGTTGTAAGACTATGCTAATTAAGTTGCTTAATAAATATTTTGTTTAATATACAAAATATTTAAAGCATATGGTATATTATTGGATATATATATTCATATATTCATAATATTAAGAGCATATAATACAACAATATATATATGAAATGAAACACACACATCATCTCATAATATACAAACATATATTCCTATATAAAATTGTATATGAGAGTGATGAAAAGAAGAAAATTTATACTTTCTTTTTTTTCACACAATTCATTTAATACTGAGGAATGTCTAGCATAAAATACATTTTATCTAGAATTGCCTCTTATTAATGTTGTGCGAATATAAATATAAAAAGAATATAAAAAGTATAAAAATGATTGGGACTATGAACTTTTTCTTCTTTTAATTGAATTTTAATGGGTAGTTGTGTTCTCATTTCACATAAAATATATATATATATGTATTAAATTATTAGAAATATTTTTTTCTAATAAATGAAAATATATTTATACAACCTCAACTCATATGGACTACCCCCTGAATTTAAGCATATTAATTAGGGGAGGAAAAGAAACTAACAAGGATTTTCTTAGTAGCGGCGAGCGAAAAGAAAACAGTTCAGCACTAAGTCACTTTGTCTATATGGCAAATGTGAGATGCAGTGTATGGAAACATCTATATTCTAGTATGAGAAATTAACGATTTAAGTCCTTCTTAAATGAGGCCATTTACCCATAGAGGGTGCCAGGCCCGTATAACGTTAATGATTACTAGATGATGATTTCCAAAGAGTCGTGTGCTTGATAGTGCAGCACTAAGTGGGTGGTAAACTCCATCTAAAACTAAATATAACCATGAGACCGATAGTAAACAAGTACCAGTGAGGGAAAGTTGAAAAGAACTCTGAATAGAGAGTTAAATAGTACGTGAAACTGCTTAGGAGGTTAAGCCCGATGAACCTGAATATCCATTATGGGAAATTCATCATTATAATTATAATATTTAATAATATTATTAATAATAGTGTGCATTTTTCCCATATAAGGACATTGTAATCTATTAGCCATATACAAAAATTTATCATAAATATGCTTATAGTTTATTCAAATTATTATGGCTTGCCCATATTGATAACATAGAATAAATGTCATTAAATTTTGATAAAGTGCTGATAGATTGATATGAAATACAGTGTGTTAATTTTTCGAAATTATATAATGATATTTATATCTATGATATTTATATTATTATAGGCACTTGTATGATTAACAATGCGAAAGATTCAGGATACCTTCGGGACCCGTCTTGAAACACGGACCAAGGAGTCTAACATATATGCAAGTCATTGGGATTTATTTTATAAACCTAATGGCGTAATTAAACTTGACTACCAATACAAATGGGATTAGTTTTTAAATTATTTTTATATAGTTTATTAATTTCAATCCCGGGGCGCTCTATATAGTTATGTATAATAATATTTATATTATTATACCTCTAACTGGAACGTACCTTGAGCATATATGCTGTGACCCGAAAGATGGTGAACTATACTTGATCAGGTTGAAGTCAGGGGAAACCCTGATGGAAGACCGAAACAGTTCTGACGTGCAAATCGATTGTCAGAATTGAGTATAGGGGCGAAAGACCAATCGAACCATCTAGTAGCTGTTCCTTCCGAAGTTTCCCTCAGGATAGCTGGTGCATTTATATATTGCATAAAATAATCTTATCTGGTAAAGCGAATGATTAGAGGCCTTAGGGTCGAAACGATCTTACCTATTCTCAAACTTTAAATGGGTAAGAACCTTAACTTTCTTGAATGAAGTTTAAGGTTATGATTATAATGTGCCCAGTGGGCCACTTTGGTAAGCAGAACTGGCGCTGTGGATGAACCAACGATACGGTAAAATTTACGGTGCCCAAATTAACAACTCATGCAGATACCATGAAAGGCGTTGGGTGCTTAAAAAGCAGGACGGTGGACATGGAAGTCGTAATCCGCTAAGGAGTGTGTAACAACTCACCTGCCGAAGCAGCAACTAGCTTAAATGGATGGCGCTTAAGTTGTATACCTATACATTACCGCTTAAAGTAAATGATTCATCTAGTTATATAAAATATAAATTTTGAAACTTTGTTGAGTAGGAGGTACAATGGTGTGCGTAGAAGTGTTTGGCGTAGCCTGCATGGAGCCGCCCTTGGTACAGATTTGGTGGTTGGTTAGCAAATAATCGAATGAGACCTTGGAGACTGAAGTGGAGAAGGGTTTCGTGTGCAACAGTGGTGATCACGAGAGTCGGTCCTAAGTTCAAGGCGAAAGCCGAAAATTTTTCAAGTAAAATATATATATATACACAACATACATATTATTATTGATACACTGAAAAATTTGAACGAAAGGGAATACGGTTCCATTCCGTAACCTGTTGAGTATCCGTTTGTTATTATATGGGCCTTGTGCTCATCCTGGCAACAGGAACGACCATAAGAAGCCGTCGAGAGATATCGGAAGAGTTTTCTTTCTGTTTAATAGCCGTACTACATGGAAGTCTTCGCAGAGAGATATGGTAGGATGGGCTAGAAGAGCATGAAATATACTGTTGTGTCGATATTTCTCCTCGGACCTTGAAAATTTATGGTGGGGACCACGCAAAACTTCAACAGGCCGTACCAATATCCGCAAGCTGGTCTCCAAGGTGAAGAGTCTCTAGTCGATGGAATAATGTAGTAAGGGAAGTCGGCAAATTAGATCCGTAACTTCGGGAT